>NC_057348.1:132582991-132605491 GCF_016509475.1 Prionailurus bengalensis
CAGTTAATCTCTATCCATCTTTGTCAGTGAATTCTTCCAGTAGTTTGGAATAGCAAAGAAGTGCACAGAGGTTGTAACAAAAGTGATATAGGAGGAGCAAAGGAAATGTGTTACTTAAAATGAGTTGCTTGAAATGCAGAAGTTTTGCATTTTGAAAATTACTAATTTCTGAAGAAGCAAGTGGAGTTGTCTACATGTAACATATAATAATACATATAATATCTAACTTAACACTTGTTATAGGAAAAACTGCTTTAAGTACATATTTATGGAAATAGAGTGTTCAATTCATTATGTGTTAGTTGGCTTGTCTTTCTACCTATCTTTATGCCTGTATATTGTCATATATATACAGTCTGTGTGGCACCTGGGTGGCTCAGTCGGTTAAGCCTCTGACTTCAGCTCAGGTCATGATCTCAGTCTGTGAGTTTGAGCCCCTCATCGGGCTCTGTGCTGACAGCTCAGAGCCTGGAGCCTGCTTTGGATTCTGTGGCTCTCTCTCTGTCTGCCCCTTCCCCATTCATATTCTGTCTCTCTCTGTCTCTCAAAATTAAATAAACATTGAGAAAAAAATTAAATAAATAAAAATACAATAAAATGCAAAGGTAGAATACTTACTTAAATTTGCCTGTACACCAGGAGTCACTGTTGCAACAAGCTATAGAGTCGGATAATTTTCTGTACATATTATATAATACATTTATTTACTTTTAATAAAGTTTGTGTTCTTTAATTTTTTTAATTTTTTTAATGTTTATTTATTTATTTTAAGAGAGAAAGATAGAGAATGAGCAGGGGAGTGGCAGAGAGAGAGGCAGGGAGAATCCCAAGCAGGCTCTGCACTGTCAGCATGGAGCCTGAGGGGGGCTCAAACCCACGAACTGTGAGATCATGACCTGAGCCAAGAATAAGAGTCAGATGCTTAACCAACTGAACCACCCAGGTACTCCAAAGTTTGTGTGTGTGTGTGTGTGTGTGTGTTTTAAAGAGTCCTACAGTTTGTATAAGCTGAAATCTAACTCTAACTTGCAGTATATTATGGCAGTCCTCCATTCATAAAATTTTCTCAAAAAGTGCATTTGATATCAGTCACATATGAAGTACTTTTCATTATAGATATAGAGATAATTTTTAAGTTTATTTTTTTTTGAGAGAGAGAGAGACAGGAAGAGAGGAGAGAGAGAATCCCAAGTAGCATCCGTGCTGTCAGTGTGGAGACTGATGTAGGGCTTGATTCCCATGAATCGTGAGATCACAACCTGAGCTGAAATCAAGAGTAGGTCATTCAACTGGCTGAGCCACCCAGGGGCCCCAGATGTAGAGATAATTAAGTGAAAGCTCTCCATATGCTAAAAAGTGATACAGGGCTTCGATGAGAGAAGTGTGGCAAGTTTTTATCACATGATTGAATTTATATGAGGTATATATCTATGTGTATGTATATCTATATGTATGTATTTGTCCATCTACATATACATAATATCTATCTACATATATGTGGTATCTGTCTATATATGTGTAGTATCTGTCTGTCTTTTTGTCTATCTGGATTGGCAGCCTTTTTAAATTTTTTTTTCTTTTTTTTTTCCACGTTTTATTTATTTTTGGGACAGAGAGAGACAGAGCATGAACGGGGGAGGGGCAGAGAGAGAGGGAGACACAGAATCGGAAACAGGCTCCAGGCTCTGAGCCATCAGCCCAGAGCCCGACGCAGGGCTCGAACTCACGGACCGCGAGATCGTGACCTGGCTGAAGTCGGATGCTTAACCGCCTGCGCCACCCAGGCGCCCCATGGCAGCCTTTTTAAAGCTTAACATTTCTGTCTTACCCTGACTTAATTTTGGTTTGATTCCTTGTTATTTAGAGATGGTAGGAGGTAAATAATTGGTGGAAGAAAAGTCATCTTTGTGGTAGGTTTTTTTTAAACTACTTACCTAACCATTATATTTGTTTATTGAGAAATAAACAGTTAAGTAAACTGGCCACTCAGGTTTTAAAAACTAAACACTTGGGCAACCCATTGGGTCAATTAATTTTATAGCACATATTTCAGAATGCCTTTTATTATGAGAAATTCAAATGTAGTAACCTATAACATGTCAGTATGTTCTAAAATAATCCAGAAATACTCAGATAATCACTGAGTTTTTTCCCATCACAATGTGCCTCTTTTTTGTCATAAAACTAGATCTCATCAATCCATGTTTTGAGATATCAGCACGGAATAGACAAGACAAAGTTATTTCTTAGTATTAAATATGAAGTGTTTGTGTTTGGGGGTGGGTACTTTATTCACCCCAGGTTTCTTTTATTTTTTCTCTCCTCACTTCTTTTTCATTATTGATTTCTCCTTTCCTTATAACATGAAGTGCCAGAAAAGTTTGAACTATGTTAAAATGACTATTTAAAATAGTCTATTAATCTTTTTCTGTTTTCAAAGACACATTGTTGTCCCATGCATTTGTTCTAAAGCAGTGTTTATGTAAATACATGTTTTTATTTACAGTAAAAGTAGATTGTTCTTTCTAGGAAAGAAAGTGATTGCCTTTTCAAAGGTTGCAAACTGGGCAGGTTGACAAGTTGTTTGACTCCATGCTGGTTAATACAAGCAACGCCCCCCCAACAGCATGACTGTGGCCGGGCTGACCATCTACCACAGGCTTTTTCATACAAGGTTTTGTCCTGCTCATCCCTCCTGCCATTCTCTTTCCTTAGAACTTCCTCTCTAGCTCTTTCTCACTCTGTATCTTCCTTGCCCCCTCCCCCACTTTCTCCTGTTTCTTTCTCTTCCTCCTTATTTGCTTTTCCTTTTGACTCCATAATTCTCAGAACCTTGAAAAGAAAGACAATTTTAAGCAAAAATACTTTTTTTAAATTTTAATGAATCACCTTTGAATAATCTTTAGACTTCCAGAACCCCTAGTATAAGTTTAGCTAGCTCGAAATAAGAAAATGTTTAGAGAAGAATACTTGGCTTATGATTTTTTCTTTGAGAGGACCTGTCTGGGTTGCTATTTTGTGGAAACACATGTGTATATACATCCTATATGAGTTGAGACATATACTCATGAAGTAATATGTATTACTATACATATTTTTCTAATATTTATATATTTGATATACATATATCCATAAAATTTTGAAGATGGTGATTATGTTTTATGCGTAAGTACATTCTACATACATTCTTTTTACTAGCTTTGATAACAGATATGTATATGCATACTTTTCAAATTGTTTAATCTTTATTATTTATCATAATCCTACCTTGAAACCATTGCCAAAGGCTTTACGTTGATAACACTATGACGTCGGTGCGATGATCAATTAGGAAGTATTGAGAACCCTGACATTTAATTGTTTGTTTTTCACGATGCTAGTCAAAGCTCCAACATCTTAGCGTAATACATGTGAGGTAAGTAAGGAATGTAAAGATAGCATCTGATGAAATCTGATGTCTCTGGGGGCCAGTGTCTACATGCTGTGGCACTTTAATAGTATTTTCAAAGAGTTAAGTAATATGCAGATATCATGTCAAAACAGTGAGCCGTCATTTCTAAAGGATTTACTAGCGGTGACCTATAGCTGTGAAGTCGGTGAGCAGACATTTGGTTATGACCACCCCTTCTCTTTCTGTCCCTGCCCAGGTGCCTGTGTCGGTGGCCATGATGACTCCCCAGGTGATCACCCCTCAGCAAATGCAGCAGATTCTTCAGCAGCAAGTCTTGTCTCCTCAGCAGCTCCAAGCCCTCCTCCAGCAGCAGCAGGCGGTCATGCTGCAGCAGGTAATGTGGGTTACCTGCTTTGGTGTCCTGGCATGTGGCGCACGTGTGCGCCTCTGACAACAGTGCCGTGGGCATGTTTGCCGGTCACTCTCCGCTTGAAGGGACAGCTGATCAGCATGCAAGAACATACATGCCGCATTGTGACTGCAGAACTACATCAAAAAATTTAGATCCCTCGGTCTTTTTAAATTCATCAAAGTCTACAGTAAGAGCAGAGAGAGGTGTAACTTCAACATGGAATAAATTAATAGTTTAGTATTCATATGCTTAGGAGCATTTGATTTGTACACTTGCCAGTAAGAGTGCAAAGGGACTTCTAGATAATTCTTGCTTTGAAAACTCCTTAACACTTCAGGACTCCTTTATGTTCGTGGAAGTATGAGATTTGAACTGGCCATTTGGTTGCGATAGGGAAGGTAACATCCTATGTTTTCCTTCCCAAAATATAGTTGGTGTTTAGGCATAGAGAATATCTACTTATAAAAACAAAGTTAAGCAGCCAAGTTACTAACCCATGAAAGTTATCTTTTTTTTAGTGACAAGACTAGCATTTCCAATACGAACCTTATGGGCCTCGACTGTGTATAAAGTGGACTTTATGTTGTAGACTTACTTAACCTAGAGAAAACAATGTGCTTTACCCAGATTCTTACTGATTTAATCACTTTGCTGTCTTCTATGGCTGATGGCCACAGGCCAGTTGCTTCTACTTCTAAGTCTAACATTCTTCTGTACGTCTGATGGATTAAAATATTTTCCCCGGTAGGAATTGAACAACCTGATTTTATGTAGCCATATATTTGGTTCTTATAAATGGTAGAGTATATAACCTATTTGAATATCCCATTGGGACTTCCGATGTAATCAGTTAGGGTATTCATTTGGTTCTGGCCCATTAGAATATAGGTTTCCTATGCCCTCCTGTTTAGGATTTTTTTGGATTCTGGATTGGAAAATTTCAGAGCTGCCTTGGAAAAAACAAATGTATGTAGATGTGTCTCCTTGCATCCACTGCATATTTTTTGTTGTTCTTGGGAGGTGAACCTTAATGGATACTCTACCATATGCCAGTCTAGAAGAGTTTAGGAGATTTATAATACATGAAACTTTTGCCTTTATTTATTAAAGTCAAAATGGTTTATTCAGCAACAACTACAAGAGTTTTACAAGAAACAGCAAGAGCAGTTACATCTTCAGCTTTTGCAGCAGCAGCAACAGCAGCAGCAGCAGCAGCAGCAGCAGCAACAGCAGCAGCAGCAGCAGCAGCAACAGCAGCAGCAGCAGCAGCCGCCCCCGCCGCCGCCGCATCCTGGCAAGCAGGCGAAAGAGGTAGGAGCCACCTGCCGTCGGGCTCACCGGCAGGGCGCAGCGGTGCCAGGTGGGGACTGGGTGCCTCGAGGCCAGGGCGGCCTGAGATCTTCCTAGCGCAAGGCTCTCCTATCAAAGATGCATTATGATACATTTTTACCCAGCTTAAAAACAGTGACAGTAGAACTCTCCTGCTCTCCTTTTTTGTAGCATGGGACTTGAGAGTTACAATCCAATGCTGCTGTCTGTCGTCTAATGTTCACTAATGAATCACAGTGTACAAAGAGCAAGCTCTGTGGTGGACAAAGTACTGATTATCTTGTATTCACCGAGAATCTAAGTTGGTGAGGGAACCTTATTTTTCTCAGTGGTGCAGCTCAGAGAACATGCATGCAAATGTAGCCCGTGGTTGCGGGGTAGGGTGGGGGGCTAGGGGAGAAACCGGTGGAACACAGATTTCAAAGTCACGGGCCCCTGATTAATGAACTGCTACTGTAGGTTTGGAGTGGCGAGTAGAAAGTTACAGTTTGATATGCTCATAAATCAAACTGACAAGCTGGCTTCTCAGGCCGAGCTTGCACTTGTCAGCAAACTGCATCAAATATAAACATAATACAAACAAAACATGTTGAAGTAGTTAAATTGATCAGCAGGTATCAGAGCCGTTGTCTTCAAGCTGCCCATTATGCAAACGTACAGGAAACAGTTTTGACCTCCTGAGGCTTTGTTTCTGTTTGGATTTGTGAATAGAATTTCAGACAGCCATCAACTACAGAATAGAAATTGCTCCCTTATTTCTCCGGAGGCTCTGGGCAATCCACATGACTTGCTCCATTATGCAGTCTGTTTTCCAGTGAGCGCATCAGAAGTTTCTCTTTTCCCCAAACTAAAAAGGAAAGGTCTTCCCCAGCAGCTTGTCTGTCTCTGCAGTTGTGACTGCCTCGTCATACCCTCCCGAGTCCAGAGAACTCTGGTTTGTCTTGTAATGCCTCACGAAATTGGAAGTTATACTTTTCCTTATAATAAGGGCACTTTTTTTTTTGCCCTGCACATAATTCTGCCTTTAATGTATTCCAACAAGAGAAGAGAGGAAGAGAGAGAGCTAACAGGCCTGTCCTATGAAGGCTATATCCAGTTTACTAATAGATCACCAGAGACCACATTCATGGGCCTCTGCAGATCAAACTTACTCAATTGGAAAAAAAAAAAAAAGAGAGAAGAGTGTTGTTGAAGTTGACTGTCATTATAAAGTGTTATTTTTTTAGTATAGATAAACTTATTATCATCATCTGCAATAAGCCAATTTTTTTTTAAAAGTCTGACACTTTGTTGTAGCACACTTTTTCTAAAGCTCGTTCCATACTCTTTCATGCAAGTTCCTTGGTTCTCTGCTGCTGTGTAATATTTGAAAGAAAGGCAACCGAAAATCTAGAACTTGCTCACATTCTGCTTTCGAACGTTGACCATGGGATGCCCATTCAGAAACTCACCGGGGCAGTGAAAGGAGCGTGTGCATTTCTCTGTATGAGAGCTGTGTGCAGACCATGTGTTCCCTGCTGTTTACGGGGCCGGCTTTTCTGCACCAGCAGCAGCAGCAGCAGCAGCAGTTGGCAGCCCAGCAGCTTGTCTTCCAGCAGCAGCTTCTCCAGATGCAACAACTCCAGCAGCAGCAGCACCTGCTCAGCCTTCAGCGTCAGGGCCTCATCTCCATCCCACCTGGCCAGGCGGCACTTCCTGTCCAGTCCCTGCCTCAAGGTACACACAAAGTGTGCACACTTCACTCCTCGTGTGGCACTTTCTACCATTTCATGCCCTGTCTGCCTTATCCCTCGAGAAGTTTTGTTTTTATGACCTTCAGGTTTATTGTGAAAACACGATCGTTACCATGGCTGCGTGGCCCGTTTTCTTGAGGCTCAGAGATTTTACTACACACTGAGTTCAGGTGTGTAGTGAAACTACTTCCAAGTGTTTTGTTAGATATTAAGTGCGTCCTTATTAGTCTTAGAGCGGAAAATAATTTATAAGGGCAATACAGTTTAGGCGCTATCGAATGTACACCGAAGACCTACCTGCAGGGAATTGGATCAGTGGGAAGGCTAACAACATTCCATTTAACAAAGGTGAGCTGATAGCAGTTTGGGTAGAAAACTGATTTAAAAAAAAAAAAAAAAGATAGAGGGTGCCTGTCTGGCTCGGCAAGTTGAAGACCAGGCTCTTGATTTTGGCTCAGGTCATGATCCCAGAGTTGTGGGATCAAGCCCTGTGTTGAGCTACATGCTAAGTGTGGAGCCCGCTTGGGATTCTCTTTCTTTCCCTCTCTCCCTCTCCCCTCCCTGTGCACTCTTCTCTCTCTAAAATAAAAATAAATCAATAAAAATATAGAAGTTCCTAAAAGTTCCTAATCTTCATGCTAACACTCTTAAGTATAAAAAGGAGCCTTTATGTATTCCTATAGAGAATATTCCATTCCAAGCTACGTTTTGTAGAATCCCATCTAAATCGTGGGACCATATTGACCTTATTTTCTCTAAAGTAATATTGCCTGTGCATATATTGTAAATTACAGCTTCAAAAAGCTGCCAATTGTATTCTTATTCATTTTTCTTCCATTTTATTTTATTTTATTTATTTTATTTTATTTTATTTTATTTTATTTTATTTTATTTTATTTAGAAACAGAGAGAGACAGAGCACAAGCAGGGGAGGGGCAGAGAGAGATGGAGACACAGAATCCAAAGCAGGCTCCAGGCTCCGAGCTGTCAGCACAGAGCCTTATATAGGGCTCAAACCCATGAATGCCAGATCATGACCTGAGCCAAAGTCAGATGCTCAACCGACTGAGCCACTCAGGCACCCCTTATTTTTCGGATAAGAAAACTTTGCATGTACTTTGATAATACAATAAGATAGTACCATAATACAACACTATAAATCATACAATTGTATATATTCATCATTTGACTCAACTTTTGGGAAACGGAAAGCATTCTTAGTTTAAAACAATGATAGTAAACAAAATGACTCCTTGTGTGCTAAAATTACTGGTACAGGCAAAAGTCATGTATCATTAAACTTCATAAAAGCATATTCTAATTTGCATTTGGATTTTGTTGGAACAAACTTTAATCCAAATGGACTAATTATATTTGTTACAAATGGGCTCACATTGTAGTATTTTATGTTCATCTTTCTGACTCAATAGGATATTCTGAATAAAATCAAGAACAATTAAATAGAAAAAAAATAAAATTAGGCAAATAAAAAACTATCTTTAAAACACACATAATCTTGTTTCTGGCACATGAAACTTAAAATATTGCAGGGGCACCTGGGTGGCTCAGTCTGTTGAACGTCCGACTCTTGATTTTAACTCTGGTCATGATCATAGTTCGTGAGTTTGAGCCCCACATCAGGCTCTGCACCGGAGTCTACTTGGGATTCTCTCTCCCACCCCCTCTTTGCCCTTCCCCACCTCTCATTTTCTCTTTCTCTCTCTCTCTCTCTCTCAATCTTTCTCCCTGTCAAAATACATAAACTTTAAAAGTAAAATAAAATAAGGTAAAATAAAATAAAATATTACAGTAAATGTTGTTCACTTTTTTTTATCAAATTACTATCACAATGGCATGTTTTCCCTAGAATTCCCTCTTTCCCTTGATTTCAGATCTTCTGATTCACCTGATTGAATCACTCCTAGGAAATCAAAAAAGATAAAGATTAAATAATGGAAGAAAAACAAGGCCATAAACCCACTTTTCTAGACCATTCCAAAGAGAATTGAAATAAACCATGGTGTCACCATAGCAATGAATGTTCTATTCACTATGTTCTTTGAAAAAATAAATATAATTTGAGGACCAATGAAGAAATAAGGTTTTTAAAAAAAGAAAGGTATGTACAAATTAATTCAATATAAACATGGATTTTTTTGGTAGAAACTACGCTAAAACCGAAGCAATAAATTTATACCATTGTTTTTTTTTTTCAGTAAAATTTACATAAAATCTGTGTTTAAGATCTAATGATATAAGATTCTCCTCAATAGAGAGAAGCGAGGTCTACCATGATTTTGAGTAAAACCATTGAAACAAACATTTCAAGAAAGTTTAAAATAGATGCTCACAGAGGGGCGCCTGGGTGGCTCAGTCAGTTAAGCGTCCGACTACAGCTCGGGTCATGGGCTGTGAGTTAGGGCCCTGCGTCGGGCTCTATGCTGACAGCTCCAAGCCTGGAGCCTGCTTCGGATTCTGTGTCTCCTCTCTCTCTACCCCTCCCTTGCTCACACTCAATCTCAGAAGTCCACAGAAGTAAAATATAGTCTATGTGCGATATATTTGTTAAACTACAGTCTTCCAAGGCAAACATACAAATATCTTGCTGAAAAAAGAAATTTATTATGATACAACGATTTTAATGATTTTCAAATGAAAATTTACTCTAATTTCTGAGCTTTTTTAAAATAGAATTTTTTTTCCTTTTCTTCTATTTGTACTCTCCATTAAATATATGAGAGATTACACACACGAGATAGAGAACATTGAGGAAAATGAAATAAATCTGAAAGCACATCTGGGTTTGAGCAGAATATTTATATTTTAAACAAAATACATGCAAGTCATATTGTGTTTTTCACCGCTTCGATGACTAAGTGTGAAAAGTGCCACTGCGGAGCCACTCATCAGCCAAACACAGACAGAATGTGTCAGATAAACCAGCCACAGCAGAGGAATAGAACTTCATGGGGTGGTGCTGGAATCCCAAAACTGAATGGGAGAAAGAAAATAAGTCATTGTTAGATAATGGAAGCCTTGAATTATTTCTGCCTTAACCCTTGGTTATTTCAGATAAAAATATCTTAAATATTTTCATTGTCAGTTTCCCAGTTCACTTTGCACCACGTTTTTGGTTGGCTGATGGATTGGCCATGAATGATAACCACAGGAACACCAAGTAGGATTTATTTATACACAATGATGATCTTTAAAAATATGCCATATTTGAAGTATTTACCCCCATGATTTAACACAGCTTCCTCAGGCTACTTTTTAAAGTTCCAACTTCTTCAACCATATATAAAATAAGTGTATGAGAATGAGACAGAAGTAACAAAATTGTAATAATTTTGATAGGAGTGGGAGATGCATCAACATTTTTCTCTATGTTGCAAAATGACATAATATATCACTTTAAATTATTTTAAATATTAAGTATTTAAAGTCACCATGAATATTACTATAATATTGGATTTTGATGTAAATTAGGCAATTAAGTTATCATCTCTAAAAGCATATATGGGGACACCTGGGTGGCTCAGTTGGTTAAGCATCTGACTTTGGCTCAGATCATGATCTCACAGTTCATGGGTTCGAGCCCCACATCGGGCTCTGCACTGACAGCTGGGAGGCTGGAGCCTGCTTCAGATACTGTCTCCCTCTCTCTCTGCTCCGCCCCTGTTCTCTCTCTCTCAAAAATAAATAAATAAACATTTAAAAATAAATAAATAAAAATCATACATAGAGTGACTGTAGGTATACAGAAGTCAAATAAAAAAAGGATGGATCTGTAAATCAATATCAAATAAAATACTGATTATGAAGTTATTTACTCCATAGATAGTACAGTTTGTATGTCAGCTGGTAATTATTTAGTGACACATTTTCATGACCCAGTACCATTGTCTCCAGGTTAGAAGATAGGAAATTATTGTGCGTGCACTTCTCATGTTTTTGGCATGAGATAGAAGTCAGTGTATTCCAATACACAATATATTCACAGACTTACTATGGCTGTGGAGACTAAAATATATGTGGCAAAAACTTTATTTCATTCCAACTTTCTACATGTTTTTAAATTTATAAAAGCTATTTAAAATATAACACTTTTGTTACCAATCTGAAAGACCAAACAGAAAATGCTAGAATATCTAGCCAGCACTATTTTGAACTAACACCTTCTAGAACTAGATGAGTTTGGAATGAAAGAACTGTTGAATAATAAAGTGAAATCTTTCTAAGTAAAGTATAAGAATGTCCTTTACGCTGAGTTAGGAATGTGCTGAAGTTTGTCGTTAGGATGAGTATTCGGTCAAAATCAGGTATTTGGCTTTGACTCATTCTCTGATTATGGAAATCTAAATAGTCAAAGCTCAGTCGGTTGAGCATCCTACTCTTTATCCTGCTCCTTTTGACTCAGGTAATGATTCCAGGGTGGGGGATCAAGCCCCACATTGGGCTGCATGCTCAACATGGAGCCTGCTTAAGATTCTCTCTCTCTCTCTCTCTCTCTCTCTCTCTCTGTCTCTCTGTCTCTCTCTTGCACCCTCTCCTCCACTCGCTGTCTTTCTAAAATAAATAAATAAGTAGCCAAATGCATACTTCAGCATCACTTCTGGCATCTTGATTTTTTTGCCTAACCTGTAATCATGTGCTTGCATAGATCACCTTTGTATCTAATCAAGGTAACACCACCACAATATGGACAAGGCATGTGGCGCAGAATTATTGTTACCATCTTAGTATTTCCTTTTAAAAACCAGTCAGTCTTTAATTTGTAACTTGGAGGGGAAACTCCTTTGGGGTTTTCAATGCTAAAGCTCCATCAGTAAGCTGAAGTTTAGATGTACATTTATGATTGCAGGAATAAAACTTTGCAAAGTTAACTATGAATGCTATTAATTTTATGTATAAAAAGTAACTCACGGGGCGCCTGGGTGGCGCAGTCGGTTGAGCGTCCGACTTCAGCCAGGTCACGATCTCGCGGTCCGGGAGTTCGAGCCCTGCGTCAGGCTCTGGGCTGATGGCTCAGAGCCTGGAGCCTGTTTCTGATTCTGTGTCTCCCTCTCTCTCTGCCCCTCCCCCGTTCATGCTCTGTCTCTCTCTGTCCCAAAAATAAATAAACGTTTAAAAAAAAAAAAAAGTAACTCACAACAAGTTAAATACATAGAGAAATATTAGGCGTGTTAATTTTTGAGGAAATGTAAGTAATGATATATTAAATTATATCATAATTCTAATTGTCACAGAATTGTTTCATATACCAGCATGCATACATTAAAATGAATTTATTTCCATTTAGGCCATAAGTCTTTTTAAAGTTCTTTTTGTCAGCTCTTTGTATCTTGAAGGAAGACTCAAAAGCAGAATGTCAACTTTGACCCATTAAAGTTCCATGGTGAGGAAAACTGAGAAATTACTGTTTTGTAAAATAAATCACAAGCTTAAAAACTGCCTCCTCTAAAAATTTTAATAGTGAAATCATAGTATGATTGTATATATAAATGTAAATATAAATAATATGTAAATATAAATATGTGTGTGTGTGTATATATATATATAATATATATATACCCTGTATTCTGGTATCCCAGAAGTTCCTTCTTTGTGGTGATATTTGCCTTTGGTCTCAGTTTTAGCCAAATAGCTATTTTGCTCCTTGTAATTCAGCTTTTGGGCAAAATATGTATTCAGTACACTTCTCATTAAACATACATTTTAAAGATGGGCACTATACCTACAGGTTAAAGTAGGCCCCCAGTCAAATATAAATCCATAATATGTTAGGTCTGGCAAATTATAAATGAACACAGGTCTCTGAAGGATAGCCCAGAAACCAGAATGACGGTTGCCTGTGGAGAGAACTAGGAACCGTGAAGTCAGGTCTGGTTCGGGAAATTCGATTTTGCAATGTATAACCTTCTCTATGATTCTGTTATGTTGGCCATGTGCATATACTACTTTTTTTAATGTAAAATTTAAGATGAAAGTGAAAATTACATGATAATAGTTCAAGAATTCAAATTACTAAATATCAAATTGGTTCAATAAAATATGTGAATGATGCAAATACTTCTACAAAATTTGCTTTTATTGCTTTTACTTATAAGTAACTCTAGAAAATAAGCAGAGTACTATTAAATAAGTTAATTTAAAAAAATCACAGTAGACTTACTTTACATCATAATGTATAAAATTATTTAACATTAAAAATTAATTACTAGACATAAAAAATGAAAAGACATTATTTTTGTGTGAAAAAGCTGCTAATGTAATTTTTACCAATAAGTACAATATTGGAATTTTTAAATCTTGTGTGCTCCAAGACTGTATAATCTAGATATGAATTACCAAATTTTAATTAATTCTTAGCACAGCGGTTTTCACCCAATAGATACTCCACAAACTATGAATCTAGGATTAAGGAATATTATTTAATTGCTTTACCTGTGGTATTACATGCAATTTGATTAGGAATTCATCCACTTATTCATTCAACTCCTAGAAAAACAAACCTTTTAATGCTTATTTGTAGTACTGGCAGTGAACGAGAGCCAGTCCAAGCCATCATCCATCATCATTTCTTGATTTTTTTGTGGTCATGGAATTTTAAAATTGCATAGTCATACAACTTTTTGGTGCTAGTATTGTTATGTATGTATCCTTGAAATAAGTTACTAAGAAAAATGAATACTCTTTACTTGGGATTTTAAATTGACTATTATTCTGTGATGGTCTAGTCCACTGATTCCCAGATTATGCACTGCTACTGTTCTGGTCATTGAACAACTCTTTTACGTAATACACATTGAGCTTTCACTCACTGTAAGCACTCCTAGAGGCACTGGGGACAAAGCAGTCAAGAGGACAGGCAAAAATCCCTGCCATCACAGAACTTAGATTTCAAATTAAGTAAAATGTATACTGCTAAGTGCTATGGGAA
Source organism: Prionailurus bengalensis (assembly GCF_016509475.1). Lineage (NCBI taxonomy): Eukaryota > Metazoa > Chordata > Mammalia > Carnivora > Felidae > Prionailurus > Prionailurus bengalensis. Next base: position 132,596,800 of record NC_057348.1, read on the forward strand.
TTTTTTTTTCTTTTTTAAGTCCGGATAGGAAAAAATAAAGAAACCTTAGAAACGGTAGGGGTTGAACTTGTAGACGGGGTGGCCAGGGAAGGAGTCCTGAAAAAGGGTTATGTGAGCAATGACCTACAAAGGTGAGGAGCTTTGCCGTGCATTAGCTCTAGAGCTAGTTACTCAACTTTCCTGTTCCTCAGTGTCCTCATCTCTAAAATAGGGAGAATAATAGTAGCTCAGGGTATTAGATTAGACCTGAAGCATGCAGAAAAGTGACTGGCATATCAGAAGTACCATGTAAATTTCTAACAAAACAGAGACAAAGGAACCTACTGGAGCAGTGAGTTGGGTTCCAAGGGGCTGCATAAATAGAAGCTTAGTTTTGAACTAAGCTAATTTTGGAAAAAGTCTTAAGTTTATAAACAGGCAGCCTGCAGTTCATGGGAGGGCTGGAGAGCACCTGATGAATCCTAAGCCCACACCCGTTATTTAAAACTGAAATAAATTAATGCAATTGTAAAAAGAGTTTGTTGTGTTTTTTTTTCTTTTTATCCTCAAATGGATTTGTAAAACAAAGAGTTAAAGAAGAGACTCAAGGGTTTCTTTTGTTTCTAGACATCATGGAACTGATGTATATGTTAACATTAATCATGAGCCTCCAAGATAGAGACCAGAGATCTCTTAGATCTCTGATTAGAAGTGTTCAGATGACTACTGTCCCATAGAACACAGTTTAGGAAGTATTGAATGTGTTACATTACTGCCTGAAAATAAGTTAATTTTCGCAAACCTCAAAACTTCAAAACTCACGAAACTTTCAAAATTGTACAAAACGGATTGGCTGGTTGTTTCATATTCGTCGTTTTGTATCCATGGAAAAGAGCTAAGTAAATTGTAGGTGTGAAAACTCTGTTCATGAGCAATATGACAGTTTGCTTTTAAAATTTTTCCTCCAAAATTGTCTGCACGTTGGAATCATCGGTGGAGCTTCAGAAACAGATTGATACCTGTGTCCTACCTCCAGAAATTGTGATTTAATTGGTTTGGGCTGTGGTCAGGGCATTGGAAATTTTAAAATGTCCCCAAGTGAGTCTAATATGCAGACACTTTGGGGAACCACTTCTACTAACAGGAGTCTCTTTTTGACATCATCTATTCTCTGCCCCTTATCTGTAATATTTAAAAACCACTTCCTTCCTCGTTTAATTAAGAATCATTATTTGGATAGCGAATAGGTTATTTATTCATCAAACATCTATGTGCTTAGTATTTGTTGCCATATCATTGTGATATCATGCTGATACCACTAATTTTCCATACAAATGAATAGTATAATAGAAGTCTGCTTTTTAAAAGGTAAGTGGATACTTAGGTTAACTAAATTATTAATAAAATTCAAAAACTGAATTATTAATAACATCTCTAACTGATATAGTCTCTAAAAACATCTAAGAGTCTTTAGCCAAGGTATAAAATTTTATCAGCCACTCGATCTTTAGAATCAACTAGTTTATAATTCTTTAGATATTGGCCTTACAGGATTGCAAGTACTCATAAATAGTATGCCCCGCAAGAGCCACAGAACTTCCATGTGAAAACCAAATGCCTACAAAAACTCTATGAATCTGTTATAATCAACTAAATCAACTACTATTCATCGAACACATACCAGGCACTCTTCTAGGCACTGGAGATAGATAAGTAAAATAAGAAATCCCTACTCTTACCATTTTAAGTTTAAATTGCAGAAGAGGGAGACTGATGATAACGAGTAAAACAGATAAATATTATAGTTTCAGAGACTGACAACACTCTTAGGAAAAAGAAAGCAGAGTGAGGTGACAGAGAATGTTAGAAGGCAAGGTGGGGAGGGGCAGTAGTTGAAAGCATGGTCTAAGACCTCTCAGAGGAGGTGAGCCTTGAATCATCTGAGTGAAGTGAGGAAGTCATGAGGAGATCTGTACCCAAAATCACCTGTGCTGTGGGAACAGCCAGAGCAAAAGCTGGAAAGGGAGCAAATATTTACTGCCTTTAAGATGCAGAAGAAAGTATAACAGAGCGAAATGTACAGAGTGAGCAATAGATGAGGTCAGAGAGGCAGGCAAGACCCAGATAATAAATGCCAGCACCTCACAGGCCATAGTAGGGTTTTTTGTTGTTATGTGTTCCCTTTCTTTTCTTGTGTTTTTTTCTAAGTGTTCTGGAAAGCCATTGGAGGCTTTGTCTGGAAAATGCCATTGCCCAATTTACATTTAAAGAGATAGATTTTGACTGATATATGACGAGAAGTAAATTATAGCAAGGCAAGGGGAAAGCAGGAAGACAGGAAAGGGTAACTGCACACCAGGCAAGAGTGGACGGTGGGGCAGAGAGGCAGAGTGAGGTGGTGAGGGCTCGCATGCAGAAGATGTGTAAAAGCTGTTATGTAAAAGGATTGGTTAATGGAGTTTTGCTGTTAGGACACCTAATTCATACAGACAGGTAATCAAAAAGTTACAGTCAGGTAAGTTTCAGAATCCTGGGTTAAAGCAATAATTAATGATGTTTATATAGAAATTATGTCCCGTATAACCAGAGTGATACCTTAGTTTATTAAGCCATCCTCTTTTATGTAGAAAAAAAATAGTTTTAAATAACTGGAAACCTGAGTTATCCAGTCTTTTCTTCAGTCTTAGGCTGTTTTAAAATCTTCAGGAGCCAGAATCACCAAAATGATAGTTTTCAGTAAAACTATCTGTAAGAAATTGTGATAGGCATAGCAATTTAAGGTTACCACTGTGATGAATAATTTGACCAGAAGTTATGTTTGGAGCAGTGAGAATTCTTCTTTCACTTTGGGCTACTTACTACTATGTCTAGATTGATGGTTTTCCTAGTTGCAGGGGGAGGGGCGAGCAGGCTGACTCTGCTTGACATCATGTTCTGTTATCTTCCCCTAGTTTCCCCTGCCTGTTCGATCCTGCTCCCTTCCCCCACACCTCTTGATTGATCGGCATCACTGTAGCATCTGATGTAGATGTGTGCTGGGTTGTGGGAGTGGGGGTATTGGATTAGTACTTCCGTCCTTGTGTTAGATGTTGCAGATACACGTAACATATGCAGAACCTAGATTTTGGAGCAGCAGTGCGTTAAGTTTGAATTCTGTCCACCAGTTGTGAGCATAGTGATTTGGTAACATATTTCATCTTTTTAAACCTCCATGCCATGCCCTCATCTGTCAAGTAGAATGATTCCTAGCTTCAAGTGAAGTTAATTGAGATTATGAATGTAAAGCATCAGACTACAGCAGATGGTCAATAAGTGATAGCAACCATAGTTACAACTGCCTTTCCCCCTGTATATCTTTATTCAATAGTTTTCCTATTTTTAATGTAATATTTTAAGAAAAAAGGCATTCAAATAAAACTGCCTGGATTTAAATCAAAGCTTTACCACATAGAAGCTTTGTGACCTTGGATACATTTTTGAACCTCTCCCTCACTTTGCTTTGTTATCCATGAACCGATTGAAATACAGTTATGAACTCATTGGATTTAGTGAAGATTAAGGAGCATAAGGTATGGAAAGAATCCGTGAAGGCATAGTACTTGGCATATATAAGTACTGTTATATATTTGACTTATAATAAGTAAACAGTAATCTCTCAATTCCTTATTTCGGAATTAGAGTTAAAAGCTAAAATGCCTTGATTTTCTGTTTTCATTCTTCATATATCTGGTAAATTTCCATGATCTGAAACAGGGCATTGTTTAAAATGGGTACTCATTTATTCTATCGTCCATAAAATGAAGTTTTCATATTATCTGTTTAATTGATCCATGGAGGTAAGAACATTGGCTTATTTAGGACCTCCAAATGAAACTCAGTTATTTTGTTTGTCTGTCTGAGAAAGAGCAAAGTAACTTTGTCAAAGTTAATTGTCAAATGTATTCTTTTTTCTGAGTTGGATGTTTACTGTTTTTCCCTGACATTTTTTTTCCCTGACAAATTTTTTGTTTACCCTCCTTACTTCTTTTTTTCTTTTCATTTCTTTTGATATATCTCATTTCAAAATCTGTTTCTTTTTCATTTCCTTACTGATAAAAACTTAACACTAGCAATAAGTAAAAGCTTCTGTTAAATAGTTTAACTTTCAAGTAGAACTTGCTGGCTTTTTCCATTAATCCTTGATAGTTTCAATACTATTATTCCCAGTACTATTCCCAAAATGGTAGTCTTTAACAAATAACTGATTATTCATGAGAAAGGCTATGGTGCTGATGGTGTAAAGTGAATTATTATTGTATATTAATTATGCTGGTAACATCACTTTTGTTGTTGGCATTAATCCAGTAATAACACTAAGCTCATTATATGAACTTTACCTTGTTATATTAGTGGGGCTTTCTTTCGTTTTGTAGCTGGCTTAAGTCCTGCTGAGATTCAGCAGTTATGGAAAGAAGTGACTGGAGTTCACAGTATGGAAGACAATGGCATTAAACATGGAGGGCTAGACCTCACTACTAACAATTCCTCCTCGACTACCTCCTCCACCACTTCCAAAGCGTCACCACCAATAACCCATCATTCTATAGTGAATGGACAGTCTTCAGTTCTAAGTGCAAGGCGGGACAGGTAAATCTCATGAGATTTGTTCTATATTTATCTGTCGCCAACCTCTCCTTCCACCATTCATAAAACTGAGGATTATGATCTGTACTTAACAGGGGAAAAATGTGTAAAACAAATTAAATAAAACCCTTTAGGTTATTTACCTTATATATTATTTTCATTACAGAAAGTAGCTCAAATACCAGGGATTTGATGGATTTGGTGGGGAATTGGCCTGAAGAAAGTTATTTTTTAATAAGTGCATATGGAATTACTGTATCGACATATTTTTATGGCTAATCTGTTTTGATGAGCTGGATTGCTGAAATGAGAACATTTTACCATTTTTAAACTTAAGAACCCCTTTCAAATAACTAAAGATGCATACATATCCCCCTTAGTAAATGTTTAAAAACACGTACTTAATATATGTTTAAGAACATGTCCATAGATATCAGAGAATCCATATACATGAGGGTACAATTACAGGCATAATAAACCAGAAGACAGAATATCTGGTATACCTTTTTTTTTATTATTATTATTGGAGCATGAGGGAAGTTGCAATTACATAAAAAAATAAACTTATGATGCTAACTCTGAGTAAATTTGACTCAAAATTCATAGGGAAAAATTACTTGATTTCAGTTACCAACATTGAGTACATTATGTTAGATAATTTTCAACCTCTTGTTTTATTTTAGTTGTGTAAAAACTGCCTTTATAAAAGGAGAACCCAGGTGCTCTTGTCCATTTACTGCCCCTGTTTCAAGCATGTAGCTCTATCTAATCAAGTCCTTTAAAGCAATTTATGTAAAATATGTAAGCTAGAATATTGCTTAACATAAAAACTATATTTTTAAAGGATGAAACATAAATGTAGGGTTTCTTAACAGAGTGACTCAGGCTCCTATGGTATTTTGCTCTAAACTTCACATTGGAGTGTAGTGGGTTGGTAGTATTCTCTTATGTAATATGAATGTCTGCCTAGCTGTAACAAATTCTTTCTCACAAAGAATTTTTTTTTAAGAAACCTATATTTAATTACAGTACACTTTAAAATAGAATGCTGTAGTTTGGTGGTGTTTCTGGTCTTCATTTGAATATCATGAAAAATTTTTCTTGTTAGTTTTCATTGTTAACAAACGGTATGCTTCTGAATGCTTTCATGCTATTGTTTTAATTGAGATAATTTGATGGTTATATATACTGCAGAAGTTGGTTGATTTTTCTAGGCTCTCTCCATCTGATATAATACTCACTTATCAAAAGTCTTTGGTAATTATAGAAGGATATAGCTAATGAGTACTGTTCCAAAGTAGATTTTTTAAAATCAGCAGTAACTAGTGGAAATATATATGGCTCAAACATAAATATTAAACAATTTAAATGATCCTAAAGGTCCATATCTTCTTTAAAAAGCGCATTTCAAAAATCTTATGGTGGATGTCCTATTACCTTCTTAAAAACACAGGTTTATTTCACTTGACCACATGTGAATATATATATTTTTTATTTAGAGGTAAATGTTACATTAAGGTCATATGGCAAGATTAGCATATGATATTATACAGTCCTCTTAGTTTTTCATCCTTTATTAACAGTCATCTTTGGCTCTATTTCTCCTCTAATTGGAACATCATCTAGCCTTGGCAGTTGAACTATTCAATAGAACGATTAAATTTTTCTGACTGCTCTGAGCTGAATTGACCTGTTTTGACCTGTTTGTCACTGATCGTAACCTGACAGGCGCTAGCAGCCTGCAACGATTATGGCTTTTTGAGATGACTCTGACGCCGTGTTCTTTTGCTACAGCTCGTCACACGAGGAGACTGGGGCTTCTCACACTCTGTACGGCCATGGAGTTTGCAAATGGCCAGGCTGTGAAAGCATTTGTGAAGATTTTGGACAGTTTTTAAAGTAGGTTTCGTACCTTTTTTAGGGAAGGGGGTGGGTTCTGGGGGAGTTTCAAGCGCACTGTTGAAAATAAACAAGAGAAAGCTGAAAGGGGGAAGTAAAGGTCCATCATAAGCCCCCTCTGAGTTTTCTGTGTGTTCCAACAAGTGCATGACCGAAGTCAGGCTACGAAGGCGACTGTCCGTCTCTACCTTTCCATCAAAATATTTTACAAGTCATTCGATAGGGGTTTTTTAAAGAATGAAAAATACTACCCTACTGTAATAGTGCCATTAATAATTGGGAAACGTGTGCAGGATTCACTTAAATTTCAAGTTTTTAATAAAAATTTTAAGTAAAATTACATGAGGCGTCATGTAATATATCCACATTTCAACCCAATATTTTACAGGGTTATTTTTTTTAATCGCAAACTTGATATTACTTCCTTTAAATAATGATATTTAACATATTTATTGAACAATAAGAATGAAAAGATGAAATTTAATAGGAACCAAAGTTTTCAGAAATAATTGTATTTCATCTACCTTTGTTACTTGTTGCCCTCAGGATCAGAGCGAAACACCCATGGCTGTATAGTTGTATGATAAATTCTATGGCTTCTCTAGCTTAAAATCAAAACTTTGTGTGTCCTTAATTTCTTCATACGGTGATAATTTTGTTTAATTTTAAGAGGTTCCTTTTCAAATAAGAATATGCATCTTTTATGAAACATTTTCCACACACAATTCTGCCATACAAGAGATCTAAACAGAGAGCTACAGATAGGTTTATGGAGATGAGTAACTTCACAGGCTCAGACTCTTATGTTGTCATGGAGCAGCTAACAGGGTGAATGAACTGTTTCATGCTTCATCAACAATTAAGTTAATTAGCTCATTTGAAATTGCACTGCTTTGTTGCCAGGATGTTGGCAGAAACATCAAAAAGATGTGTTTACAAATGGTAGACTACAGGGTATAGAGTAAAAGCACCTTAACAACAAGGCACAAGTACTTGGCATCATAATAACTTCATAACAGAATTACAGTAAGACTTCCGCAAGGATTTTCTTTTAAACTTTTTCTCATTTCTGACCAACTAAAAGAAAATTTGCTTCCTGTATTGCTATGGCTTTTGGAAAAGGCCTTAAATAAATTTTTCATGACTATTATACCAAAACAGTAGTGAGCTACCATTTTATTGGACGTGAAACTGATCCAGCTAATTTCGTATTTCTTCATTTGAATACATTCATCCTTATCAATGTGTCGTGTTATTCCTTATCATTAAGATCATTAAGAGGACTGTTGCTACTATTTCGTAAATGTGGTCATTTAAAAAATAGAACTAGCCCAGTCACCATGTTATTCCTCCAAGTTGTTCTTTCTGACAAAATTAAGAATTTTTGAGAAAATGTACATATCTTCCCTTCAGTGTGATTTCCTTTATAGCACATGGAAAGGAACATTTTTATTCATCTCAAATATTTATCTAAATGTTTATTACTAACAAGCAGAGGAACATGAACCCTCATTTTAGCTTCCTGGTTCTTTTTTCACATTCATGCCAGTATTTTTTAAAAACTAAAGATATTACAGAGGTGCGGGGGTGGGGGGGGGAAATTACAATTAAAAAAGCATTTCCTTTCAATTAAATATCAACTTTGGTTCCAAAGGCTGACCATTTTTCCAAACCATTAACTTTATAGAGATGACAGAACAAATGACAGTAGATTGTAAGGTCTTTCTTTTAGTCCATTTTTGTTATGATCTGCTTTAGATTCTCTTACTCAAAGATAAATTCTGTCAATAGATGTAATACCGGTATACTGAAAAAAATTTATTAGATACATTTCCATACTGGTACTGTCTTTTTATTAAAGTGTATGGGAAATGTAAAAAGAAATAATATATTTTATGAAATTAATTAAGTTCAGTTATTCAGAAAACAGTGTAGTGTCTGTGTGGAAAGTGAAATGAAGACATCACCACTAATACAGATTTTCTTGGAAAGGATATTTTGCTTTTCTTTTGTCATTATGGGGGAGAGTTGAGGTTTAGAGGAATGTCAGACAAGCCAAAAAACTGTGAAAGGTTTTCAGTTCTCAGTTTCCGTGTTTGCTACTCTCCCAGAAATTTTATATCCAGTGTTTATTATGAAAGTTTTTGGAGAAAATATTGTGGCATTTTTATTTCTGAAATGCACTAAAAAT
>NC_057348.1:132615491-132617991 GCF_016509475.1 Prionailurus bengalensis
AAATCTTTTTATGTGCTGCCCTGCGTAAAAATTTTGCTAATTGGATGCTATTTATGACAAAAGATGTGTGGTAAATATGACAGAGGTGATATGAGTTTTTTGATAATGAAGAACAGGGCCTTTCTAAGGGGAGTAATGAAGGGCACACTGTTAAACAGCTTGCATACATTCTCACCTTTTTCCTTTTTTCTACCCTGACACCCACTTTCCAGGGTACATCAGCATTAAGTGACACTGTAATCATAAATTGAAAATGATACTTCCAGAGGAATTGGCAAACTTGACATTTCATTATATTTGTTAACACATGCCACAAATGATTGTTAGTGAGGAAATTCCATTTCCCTCTCTCCATCTCCAATCAGATTTAATTTGAAAATTTTCAGCCTCCTCCGGCTAATTTGCAATTAAGACAATTTTGTTTGAATATGTAGTAATGTCATTACCATTCCACCAAATTAGCAAGGAGACTAAAGGTCAGTGTAAAATTTTCCAGCTGGCTGGAGCCTCTCAGCTGAGATTTGGGACTATGGGAAAAAAAAAAAAATTCTGGCAGCAACAGAATAGCAACTTACTTTAAGTCCCGTTGGTTGGAAAGATCGCATCCTTCATTATTGCTGTTGTTGTTGCTACACTGGGGGCTAGACCTGTTTAACAACAGGGGCAGTCAATAATCAGCAACTGGCTTTTATTTAAAGAAATATACTTTCGCTGAAGTCTGGTAGGACAAGAAGGGAGTTAGTCCTAAGTAACATTGCAGGAGATTATTAGATAACCTCTAACAGCATCCTCTAATTAGAGTTCTTATGATACAATTTCATCCTGTAATTAGTTGAGATTGGCTGCTTCCTTTTGCAGCTTATTAGTGGCAACACAGCTGTAGAAGTGAATCCACTCTCATTTGTCAAACCTTTTTAAGTCTTTTTCTCTTGTCTCTACCTTTTTCCTGCCCTTCTCTTGGGCCTTTGCAGCTAAATCTGGTGTCTAGTGTCACCATGTCGAAGAACATGTTGGAGACATCCCCACAGAGCTTACCTCAAACCCCTACCACACCAACGGCCCCAGTCACCCCGATTACCCAGGGACCCTCAGTAATCACCCCAGCCAGTGTGCCCAATGTGGGAGCCATACGAAGGCGACATTCAGACAAATACAACATTCCCATGTCATCAGGTAGGATATGAATGCTCAGTAGAGCTCTTTTACTTTGGGAGAGGAAAACTATAGTTGAAGCAACTGTACATGAGCCATTCCAGAGCACATGGAAACTCAAGTCATGATTTATGGAGTGATAATTGTTTTATTCCTGGTAAATGTGGATAGGGGCGATTCCCTAAGCACATCATGATGAATTGTTCTGAATGGTTGTTCAGGAAAGAAAGCTCTCCCCATTAGAGACATTGAGAGATGTGTTGTCAGGATGGCCCATATTATCACCTCAGTTCAGTGAGGTCCTTTGATCTCCGAGGGAAGACCATAGCGGTACAACATCTGCGCGTAACGCTATAAGAGAAGAGCTGTTTAAAAGGACGGATATGAAGCACCGATGCTTTATGCAAGACACTCCAGGCTTTCCGTGAATCGATCGTCATCAAGGTGCTACCACCGCTCCTAATACCTACACGCCACTTTGCTTAAGATGCAGATGAGAAGCAAAGTTTGCTTGGAACTCAAATTTACCTTCTCTCCCTCTCTTACCCTTCTCCTCTCCCGCTCCCTTCCGCCCCACTCCTCACCCCTCCCCTCCCCGGCCCAGGGGCATCTGGATAATCACAGTCACACATTGTAACCGTTATTAACCCAGTGCCCCCTTTCTACAAAAAAGTGAAGTTATTTTCAACATGGGCGCTTGCGAGGATTTTGTGTTTCCTTTGTTAGATGGCCACAGATGCCGAGTGATGAGCCTTGTTGTTCTTTAAGAAGTATTAGATGAGAAAAGCAAAGGTTATGGCAGGGGGGCAAAAGTCCATGTAAGAACATGCCTAAACCACCCGCTTAAAAGAGGACCTGGCTGTTGGAAAAAATCCTCAGGCCAGCTGGTCGCACAGTTCCTCAAGTACCACGAACAACTAGGGGACGCTTCATTTGCACTTCACGTCAGAAATGGCCTTTTCCATATAATTCAATTCCACTGTCATGCCTTTGTGCTTTCACTAGTCAGTGGCTTTCTCACTGAATCACTTCGCCAATACTAGGGGAAAAATATGAAAAATCAATTATAGATCCTGTGAATTATTAGCAGAATTAACACCTAGTTTTTATTTTTATAGAGATTGCCCCAAACTACGAATTTTATAAAAATGCAGATGTCAGACCTCCATTTACTTATGCAACTCTCATAAGGCAGGTAAGTAGAAGGAAAATTAACTTTGCCTGATTAAATTAAAATTCATTAATGCTTAAAGTAAGGCTTGGATGAGAAAGTGTCATCTAGTCTAGTTAGTAAACCATTATTTTATGTCACTATGTATCTTGTCTCATTTCAGGCTATCATGGAGTC
>NC_057348.1:132622991-132645491 GCF_016509475.1 Prionailurus bengalensis
TTCAATTGCCCCCGTGTTCATGATACGAAAAAGTGTATCGAAATCAGTCTTAATGCATCTTTTAGATTCTCTCCAATGTCCCATAATTATTATACTAGCAGTCCTCTACAAATTCTTAGCACTAGGAGCATTCTCTTGGGGGTACAGCAGGGTCTAAGATGAGTCTACATCTTATGGGTCATTATCACAGTTTGGTTTGTATGGGGCAATAAAAATATTCATGATGGAATAAGTTGTCGTAATTTTTACTACTATTACAGGTCTCTAAACCATTTATGAACTGTAGTCAAGATATTGCCCGTTTTTATAAACCGTAAAATGCAAAGTTTAACTGTTAGCCACAGTTTACATAGAAGCTAGTAAAGTGTAACTTTTTGCCTGTCTTATAAATCAGTGTAATTACATATTCAACTTTAATTACTGGTGCGTCTGTATTGGCAAGGTTTATATGTTATATTTTATGCAAGACTACGATTCCTATTAATATTTAGCAGCTAACTATATCATTAATTACTCTAAAATCTTTCCTCTACCATCTTTTTAATGGAGCTGAGAGAGTAGATGTATTAAAAATTGATGTTTTGTGGATTTCAGAAATGTGTATGACACTTTAAAAAATGCCTGGCCTTATTCAGTAGGCCAAGCATATCAGTTTCTTGTTTACTAAAAAGTATTGACCTTGGTAGAACTTAGCATTCGGGGGAAAAATTATAATCTGAATAATAAAGTGTATACACCACGCAGTTGTTAGGATGAGCCAACACTTAGGTCCATACTTCCTGGAGTTAAACATCATATACTTCTAAATTTCAAGTTATTGAGGTAAGACTAGTACTTTCTCTCATTTTTATATTTTTCCCCCATCTCTGCATTGAATGTCTAGTCAAAGACCCGAATGAGAAATGTGGTCTTTATACACGCCTGTATCCATTTGACCTTTCCTAGGATATTATTTTTGTTGACTTTTTAAACATCTTCTTCTATTTGACATATTAATGTCTTTAAGATCATGAGCTTAATTGCTTTCTAGCACTTTTACCCTATCACCTTTGCGCAAAACACACTGTGAACATTAATGTGTTTTATCAGGTTCCGAACCATTACTCTCTCAAAATGGAAAAATTTGTCTTTTGGAAGTGTCTTTAGATGTATTAAATAATACAAAAGAAGTAATAAAACTCGAAGTAGAAAGAACATGAATATATGCTCTTGAGAGCAGGAATACTCTAAAACAAGGAAAGTGAGCAATCAGACAAAAGTTTTTATACCTCTGCTTTATCCTATCAGCCAGGCAGTGGGTAGCTTGAGGCCTTTTACTTTCAGCAGTTCTCCTGAGTATGCTGGTGCTCGCTCTCTGTATAAAATGCTAAAACAATAAAACTTTAAAGAGCAAACAAGAGTTAGATCCTGTTTTCCCCTTTTTAAAAAAGACCTATTTCAGAGAAATGAAAGACGTTCATAATGAAAGTGTTTAAGCTGCTGCTGATATAACTCCCTGTGTTAATATGCAGTGGATACTGGTGGTCGTGTACCAAATGGAAGGGTACGTAAAGAAGTGTTTTCTTAAGTGTGAGCGTCCAGTGATAAGAATAATGAAATAAACATTAATGATTCAGTCAATAGTTTGTTAAACATTTTATTTTATAACCTGAAATAGTCATTGGGCTGAGCTATGGCATTGCTAGGTTAGTTGTATTTTTTTCTTTTGGCAATTGCTATTTCAGACTCTTCATTTTATTATTTAGTTGAATTTAATTGTGAAATATTTCAGCAAAAACATAGGATGTATAAAATAATATATAAAAATTATGGATTTAGTGCCTGATGTACTGCCACTATAGGCATATAAAGCTAAAATGTTCATAGCCAGTTTATTGTATGCTTTCTGCCAGTATGAATTAGTGCATGTGGAAAAATAACTTAGGTGTATTTTCCATAGAGAGGTATAAGGAAAGCTTCCCTTTCCTGTTGGAAGTAGATTTCAGGAAAAAAAAATCCGAGGAAGACCAAATCTGATCTTTTCCTAATTTATATAAATTACAATCAATTTTTTAATTATCTTGCAAAATATTGACTTGTCATTCATTCTTCGAATCTGTTTCTTCTATCATTAACTTTTTGTATATTGGACGTCAAATATTATTGATGGCATGTCACTTCAGCATTCTGTATCTTCATCTTTTTAGAGTTTGAATATGCTTGTACTTAAAGAATGCTAAGCATTTTATGTACACTATGGGGCAAAGGAAAAATATTATCTGATTCTCTCAATCAAAATTTGGCTACATATAATTAAATGCACTTCCAAGTACTTTGTAAATTAAACAGAAGTGAAAGAATTGTTAGAGAATATTTAAGTTGAATATTTCTGTGCCCTGAAATAAAGCCATGGTACTTGTTGTTATTTTGGAAGGGAGTAGTTCTACTGATGCAATTGGGAATGAGAAGTAGAAAGGCCTGCTGCTTTTGGTATATGGGCTCTAGTGACATATCGTTGGTGTTCCAACCCCAGATTTAGCACCTAATAGCTGAGTAGAATTCATTTCTTTCCTCAGTTTTCTCAGCTGAAAATGAGGTAACTAATAATAATACGTACCTCATAGGATTCTTTCAAATGAAATGAGTGCCTGGAAGATAATAATTCCTCCCCGTGTCCCTCACACAGTTACTAGCTTATATTACATCTTGTAATACCTCATTGTTACTCTAAGTGAAAGTAAATATGATATTAAGATATTTCACATTTTAATGCATTTTTAAGGTAGTCCATAAATGTGTGTTTAGTTTCCTTGACCATCCCTTTCCTTTTCCTCTCACCCCCTCTTATAATTCATGAAGTAAGCCAGTCCACAAAAGGAAACAATATGACACAGAAGTTTATAGTAGTGAGAAGGTTACTCAGACTCAGCAGGATAAGGGATTTTTGAGAAAAGAAAAAAAAAAGATGTTATTTGAGGTTATAGATAATGAACAATCCAGATGAATAATACCAACCCAGAACAGGAACTCATGATATATGCCTAGAAAGCATTGACTAATAGGTTTGACAGGAATTTAGAATACAAAAAGGAAAACAGAATTTAGAATGTATGAAGTGGTGGTTAGTAGACTATTGAGTGTCTTAAATATCAAGCTGTGGTGTTTTTTTTTAGGCTGTATGGAGCCTCTTAATGTCATGAGCTTGAGTTTCACACTGTCAGAGCTGTGCTTTAGGAAGAGTAATCTGGAAGTGTGCTAAACGAAACTCACACCTGGTAGGATATTCTGGAGTTGGGAGAGACTGAGAGCAGAAGATTAATTCTTGTGGTAGGTAGTACCTGACTTACGTACAAGCCTCAGAGTGGCGACCAAGGAATCAATACAAGAAGTATTATGAGGAAAAAGACCAGATAAGACAACCCACTGAATGTTGGGGACAAAGAGGAAAATTAGGAAAAGTCATAGCAACTTTGGAAGCTCACAAAGAAAACTGGAAGTTGTAAGAGGAAAGGCTCAAGAGGGAAGACGATGTGTTCAGTATTTTACTTGTTGAATCCAAGAGCCTAAGTGTCCTTTGATTCAAGAAACTGAGCCTTTTTTGTTTGCTTGTTTGTTTGTTTGTTTAGTCTTTTTATTCAACTCCAAAATGGTATAATCAAAATCCAAATGGTAACATAGTAGAATATTGAAGTATTCTCCTGGGATTGGTAGAGATGTTTTGAAGTTTTAGAAGATTGGAATAGCTACAGATTAGTGCTTTTCATAAATTATTTTAGGAGAACAGGAGATGTCAAATTGTGATCCATATTCTGCAGTTTGATGTTCCATATTTAACACTTTCTCTTCACTCCAAGTTTTACTCTTAGAATGCCCTGAATGAAGGCTTTTGCCAAACTAGTGCATTCATTTTGCATTCACTACTTGTCTTTCTGCCTTTTCCTTTTTTGGCTCTTCATCTCTTTCCCCTTAACCTAAATTCTGCCTTTTCTTAGGAGCCTAGTCCTATTTTTCTAGGAAGCTTTCCTGAGTAACGGTGCTATCATGACGCACACTTTGCTCCACACTTTGGAAGAGCTTGCTCCACATACCATTTACTGGTACTAACAAAGCCTGTGTGTGAATGTGTGCACAAGCCTACTGCGTGCTCACTTTGCAGATAGCCCCAGCTGAAGGACAGATACTATGTTTTGGATGTATCGTACAATTTGAAGCCTCCGACATGCTAACTCATATCAAGTAAGCACTTGGTAACTGTGTGATGACTATTACGAAGAATCACATGGAAGATGAGTTTATGTGAAATGGTTTGACTTCACAATGTAATCCCTACAAGAGGAAATCCAGGATTCTCTCTGAACCCTGAAGACAAAGGGAAAACAAGGGATTTTTAGAAAGAAGAGATGACTAAATACAGTGTTCGTCTTTATGAGGGAACTCACAGATCTTTCTAAATATTGGTAAAGTTCGTGAAGTTTTATTTTGAATTTTAATTATTTAGTTTATAAGTATTTTATAACTGTTCAAATTTATCAGAATAGTAAGTAGCAGGCCCCTTCACCTCATTCGTGATTGTCCTCTCAGATCTTGTTAAATTTTATTTATCTTGTTGAAGGTGAATTAAAAAAGAAAAAAAAATACTGAAATTAATGCATTATTAATCAGATCGAATTTTCAAGGGGATTTTAGAAAAAAGGAAGAAAGGTTAAAGCTAGGTAGAATAATATAGATTGTACATAATAAGTTTTTTTAAACTTGATTTGACTCTTTTCAGCCAAATAGATTTTAAAATATGTATTTTATACTGTTGTCAAAGAGTTATAGGGTCATCATGGTCTGAACACATGTAAAGAATACTTCCCCAGGGCGCCTGGGTGGCTCAGTTGGTTAAGAGGCCGACTTTGGCTCAGGTCATGATTTCGCGGTCCGTGAGTTCGGGCCCCGCGTCGGGCTCTGCTGACAGCTCAGAACCTGGAGCCTGTTTCAGATTCTGTGTCTCCCTCTCTCTGACCCTCCCCTGTTCATGCTCTGTCTCTCCCTGTCTCAAAAATAAATAAAACGTTAAAAAAAATTAAAAAAAAAAAAAGAATACTTCCCCTGGGGCTCCTGGTTGGCTCAGTTGGTTAAGCTTCCAACTTCAGCTTAGATCATGATCCTACAATTCGGTTCATGAGTTCGAGCCCCACGTCGGGCTCTGTCCTGACATCTTAGAGCCTGGAGCCTGCTTCAGATTCTCTGTCTCCCTCTCTCTCTGCCCCTCCCCTGCTCATGCTCTGTCTCTGTCTCTCAAAAATAAACATTTAAAAAAATTAAAAGAAATAAGAATGCCTCCCCTAAGTCTGAGCTGTGTATCATTATTATTTTAGAATACTCTTCCCTTATGTACCTCATGCCAATATTTCCTCCTTCATGACTTCTCAGAGTTCTACAGAATATGGATAAAATTAAGTTAGATACTTGTTTTATATCAATGTTCGCCTCTTAAAAAGACTACTTACAGAGGATTGATGCTGTGTTCAAGCGGAAATAATTTGAACCTACTCCCTTCTCCCACAAGTTAAACATAACTGAACGAAAAGATAAGAAAACATTTGGAGCAGAGCTGGAAGGTGAACTTGTACTGGTAGAATCAGTCCATTTCCCGTCTCCTTCTAAACCTGAAGCAAAAAGAGAAGTTTATTGATATACCTACCATATTTAGTTCAACTTGGTTCTTTTTTTTTTTTTTTTTTTACTAATCAGTTGTTTCTCCTTGCTCTCAATAAGTTGGTTCATCTTTGCTTTTTTTTTTTTCTCTTTTGAAACATGTTAAGTGAGATTCCTATTTTTGTATTTTCAAATTTTGTTTCTAGAGATCAAAATCAATGTTCTTCCTAGACTGGTTTTGTATTGAGGCCTTTACTCACAAAGCCTTCCATTGTCATGTCGTTCCCCTTTCTGATTATTAGAGTCTCCTACTGTTGAGTTTTCAGATCATTTCTTACATGTCATTCCTGAATCCTTTCAGCCTCTGTGTCATTTCAAAGTTCTACTCGCTAATAATATTCTACATTAGTTGCAGGTGATTATTATTTTCTCCCTCTTATTAAAGCAAATATTTGAAGTTCGAGAGTTAATGATCTTCCATATAGAATCAGAATGTTAATATGGTTCATATAAGACTAGAAAATAAATCTGTTGTCCTTAGAAGCCAAAACTTTAGAGTAATGAAATCAAAGGCTGAGGCATCACATAAAAGGAGTCATATAGTAGTATTTCAGGACTGCAATAGGGATCACATTAATCTTTTTGATTAACATGTTGAACACGTATTCTACATGCCCCAGAACTTTCTATACAATGCGTGTCCCAGTCCTCTTTACAGCATCCTCTGCTTCTTGAGAACCTCAGTGGTTGTATCATTCCACTGATAAACTTCAGCCTCTCTTGGCAATTATATTTTGCAACCAAAGAGCACTAAAAAGGACCTCCGGACTCCCATTTTGTAAAACAGTATTGAAAATCAAATATAAATCGTGACTTGTCATAGAACATAATAAAGATATTCGCGTATGTAATATTGCCTTGCTTCCTTCTCTGCTCCTTGGCTGCCTTAAAATTTAAATTGCACTTTGTAGGTACATGCAGAATTTGCAGACCCTACACCTTTAGTTGGTGACATTTTATGTAAAATCCCTACAGACCTTAGATCTCTCTGTGGACAAAAGCATTTAAAATTAAAGTGGCTCTGTATTTCAGAGGAAAGCAGTTGAAAGTGACTGACAAGTTGAGCAAGTAGAATGCTCTCTCTCATTGTTTTCATGCTGGTTAAGCCCACGCTATTTTTGCTGATATTTTGGATCATTAAGAGGCATTTTGAAAAAACAAAAAAACAAAAAACAAAACAAAAAAAGAGCATTTTGAAGCTCTAAACATAAAAGCTTTTTTTCCTTTTTCTTTCTCTCTTTTTTTTTTTTGCTTTACATATGTTTTTGCAGATTTTCTAATTCACAACTTTCAGTCACCTTTAATTTTTATTTTGTTTATTTATTTATTTATTTATTTGTTTGTTTATTTATTTATATTTTGGTCCTAGCATTTCTGGGCCTCATAATTCTCATTCTGAGTTAATTCCATATTTATTTAATCTCTAAACTTTTCATTAACTTTGCTAGTTAGCTTTGAGATCTCTTTCCAAAGTGATTGTACAGAACTTATGATTATGCCAGCTCTTTATCATCTCATCTTTTTTTTTTTTTAAGTGCTACAAGTGTGGCTCAGTGGCTGCTGTTCTTTTTTACATTATTCCAGTCCCCATATGTGGCACTTACAACTCATTCTAGTTCCTCTTAATAAAAAGATCCTCCCAGAGGTACAGAGCCTTCAGCTAAAAGGTGTTGTCTCCCTACCGTGCCAATTGTGGGAATTTGTGGGTTCCTATAGGGTTTTGAAGGATTTTTATAGAACTATACAGATGATATCTGACATCCATGGCTTGAATCCCCACCATTTAGGCAAAGTGTGTCGGAAAACTTTTAGCTGACAGTACTGTAGCTTACTGATTTTATTTCATATCTAAAGAAGATACCTTGTTAGGAGGAACATCTTCATTTGCACTAACACGGGTTGAGCCTTAGAAATTTCCTTTCTCTAAGGGTCAAAATGTCATTGACTGCATTGTTAGAAAAGGAATATTGCTATGCTGTATTAATTTCTTCATACTTCTACTACCAGGGTGAAATGAAGATTTTAATATACCTGTATGGTGTTTTAACTTCAGCTTTTGACATGGGGTTTGGGAAGTGGATGTATAGTTGGCAACTATAGGAATTTTATGACCAAAGGTATTTATTACATGAAGTCAGCTATCATTTCAGAATATTACTTAATGTGAAATTACTTTCCATGATGAAAAATTATATTTTAATATGTGTTACAATTATATGTATTTTAACTAGTTTATCAGAATCTAAAATTGATCATTAACATGAGTGTCACAATATACTTGAATATTTTGACACCAAAAACTACAGTATAAAACTTTTTACTGGGTTTCTCTATTCCGTAAGCAGTTTCTATCATTAGAATAGAATTAAATAATTCATGTAAGCAACAGATGATCAAATAGTTTAATATAACTAGTGGAAACTAATGTTCTTGTGTTCATTCAACATTATCTTAATCTTTGAAGACTAAAAATGGAGTAACATCATCAAAACATTTAAAAGTCAGAAGTAACAGTATTCATTCAATGTATACTCATGCAATGTTACCTTACTCTATAAAAATTTGCATTTTAGGGGCGCCTGGGTGGCGCAGTCGGTTAAGCGTCTGACTTCAGCCAGGTCACGATCTTGCGGTCCGGGAGTTCGAGCCCCGCGTCGGGCTCTGGGCTGATGGCTCGGAGCCTGGAGCCTGTTTCCGATTCTGTGTCTCCCTCTCTCTCTGCCCCTCCCCCGTTCATGCTCTGTCTCTCTCTGTCCCAAAAATAAATAAACGTTGAAAAAAAATTTTTTTTTTTAAAATTTGCATTTGCAACATTAAATATAAGATCCCTTCGCTGGGGCACCTGGGTGGCTCTGTCCGTTAGGCTTCCGACTTTTGACTTCAGCTCAGGTCATGATCTCACAGTTCACGAGGTTGAGCCCCACATCAGGCTCCATGCTGTCAGAACAGAGCTTGGAATACTCTCTCTCCATCTCTCTCTGTCCATCCTTCATCTATTCTCTCTCTCTCTCATTCTATCTCTCTGTCCATCTCTCTCTCAAAAATAAATGAACGTTAAAAATAAGATTCCTTTTGTTAATTTGCAGGTTAAAAAAGGACATAATGTATTAGATTTAGAACAAGAGGTAACTATTGGCTTTATTCCCTATTTCAATCGTGTGTTTGGAACTAATAGAGCATAACTTAGCGTAGTTCAGGAGAAAACTGAACACTGAGCCAACACTACAATTTAATTTGAGCAGAGAAATAGTTTCAGCAGAGCGGCCAGTCTCACAGATTAGACAGACCTAATGACATGAACCATATGTAATCCCGGCGGACAGCAATCTCTGTAAAGATATCCAGGAGAGAGCTTCATCAAGAGCCAGCAGTGGATGGACAACATCCCATCAGGCAATGTGGCAAAGGGAAATAGACCACAGTCCAGAAAATGGGTGAGCCACATTGGTGGGGGGGGCTAGCCACAGCTGTAGGGCCCAGTTATAGGACTTTGAGGGCAAAGTCTTCAAGGAGCCAGAAGCCAAGTTATCAAAGAGGGAATTAGGAACAGGGATATACATTTTGTGTACCTTTATACTCATCCTGACATTTTTGATTGAAACTTATTCCAAGAAACAAGGCAAACACATTTCTTGGATGAATAGTTCAAAGGAGTTCTGGAGCAGCAGCAAAGCCCCCTTAATGGCTGAGTGTCAAGATTTAATTTAGATTTTCTTTTATTTCACTGGCCTACAGATCAGAAATATACAGATCCTAGATCCACAGCTAGATGTTGGTTGAAGGTTTCCATTTATGAGACACAAAATTGAATAGTACCAATTATATCTCAACATGCAACTAGTTTTAGTTCTGAGATTGGGCAAAATCTGTTCATACTCATCAATGATCAAAGTAATTACAATTGTATTTTCATTTTATTGCAGCTGTTTGGGTCATATCTATTACTTTTATAAATCAAATAGAATGATAAATCATAATGAATTTTGTTGTTATGTTTTTTTTAAGAGCACTGCAGCAAAACTATCTGAAATCATTTGGGAGCGAGCCTTCAAATCATGTAAAATCCAGGTCCTTTAAACAATGTTGCATAAATTTGAATAAATTTCAGTATAATGCTGAAGGTAAGGGCAAGAAATCTTAGAGAAATTTTGATACACATATATATGCGTACAATTTATAAAATTATGTTTTATTAACCTTAGTCCACCTTTTTGTTATATTTCTTAGAACTTCTATTGACTTTAAATGGAACTTTAGATCTCCATCTTGGGGTCAGATCCATTGGGATGTAGGATAGAATTATAAACTCCATCCTTGAGACTGGCAGTGTACCTTAGAAAAGAAATTTTTATTACAGTTATCTGGAAACAATATTCCTTTCAATCAAATAAATGGCTGTGATTTTTAGATGACAGATTAAAGGAGATATAAGATTTATTAACTATATTAGGATTAAAGTTGTATTCTGACCTTAAGATGAAAAATTAAAATTCATTTGTCAGTTTATTTTTAGCCAACGCAAAAAAGGTGTAGGGAATTTAGCAGGGCATTTTCTAATTATATTCTGAATGAAACAAGTGATACAAGGTATACATGGAAAGAGGAGTCACTTGTTCTCTCCAGTTGTTCTGTCTTGCTCTTCCTGGTTGCACATTTCTGGGAGGAGGAATATTTTTATTTTCATCAAGAGATAAGCAGAATTTTTATCTTTTGAAATGGGGTAATAACTGGAGTAGTGGTTCCAAGTACTGTTCTAATGGTAGCTATGTGCAGACTCATTCAAATCAAAACAAAGATAATTCAGACAACAGTAAAAATTTTGTGGTAAATGTTATTTTAATTTACAGAAGAGAAAATCTTGAAAAATAATAAACTGGAAAAAATTTAACTATACTAGTATCTGTTTTGTAATTTCTTTAATAAATCTATAGCTAATTTTTCATGTCTAGTGGCTTTAATATATGGCCTTCTTATTGACTTTTGTAAAACAGAGAATTATTTCTCTGCTGTGTGTTTAATTTAGGAAATAAAATCTGTATTTTGGCAGAAGGAGGATTATTATATCAAAAGAATAAAATCTTAAGTAAAATTAAGCAGATAGTTTCTCAATGTCAGTGTAGGTAACTTTAGTTGTTTAATTACTCACATTAGGCTAAGATCATCTCTCATTTAAAAAAAATAATATGAAGAGCACCTGGTGGCTCAGTCGGTTAAATGTCCAACTCTTGATTTCGGCTCAGGTCATGATCTCATGGTTTGTGGGTTCAAGCCCCACATCGGGGCTGTGAGCTGACAGTGCAGAGCCTTGTTGGGATTCTCTCTCTTGCCTCTCTCCCTGTGCCCCTACCCCACTTTCTCTCCCTCTCAAAGTAAATCAATAAAAGTACAACAGAAATTTTTTTCTTTTAAAATCAAACTTTTCCTTTTAAAACTTTAGTTTCATTCATTACCTTATTTCTTTGATATGTTAAACTAAAATACTTCCTAAACAAAATATTACTCTAAAAGTTACAAGTGTTTAAGAAACAGGAATTGTTTCTCATTTCAACCTGACTTTATACAAATGGAGATAACTAAACTTGCAAATTTTATAAATCTACCCTTAAATTCCAAATATAATTATATCATTTCCTTGTATTTATACTAGAAGGAAATGAGTAAAATTGAATTTCCACAATCTCCATTTTTCATATGCTTTCTAAATGTACATCAATTATCTCACTAGTTTTCCTCTAAAACTTCTTCTTTCGGGGAAAAAAAGACTTTTAAAAAATTATTTGATGTGATTGAATCTTCTAAGATACCAGCTGATAGAAGTTAGCTACTCAAAAGTAACAAACAAAACTAAAAATTGAGTGTCATGAAGCTAAATCTTTGTGTCTTAATAAAGGATCCTGTGCTTATATTTTAGAATTCATTGTACATCGTTAAAGCAATGATATTTATGTAGTAAGCATAAAGATTGCACAATTAGCAAATTTGAACTAATTGAATCAAATTTTTTTCAAGCATATATAAAATTGATAGTTAAAGTGCTAATCTTAAGCACTGGGTGTTGTATGGAAACCAATTTGACAATAAATTTCATATATTAAAAATGAAAACAAAAACAAAAACAAATAAAGTGCTAATCTTATAATTTGATTTTTTTATAATGCTTACATACTAGTAGTTATCATTATTCATTCTACAGTTCTGTGCCAAGAACTAAATATAGACATTATAAATAGCTAAAAGAAAACCCCATCTTATCCAGGTATTTCCTTTTATTTTTTTTATTTAAATTTTTTTTTTCAACGTTTATTTATTTTTGGGACAGAGAGAGACAGAGCATGAATGGGGGAGGGGCAGAGAGAGAGGGAGACACAGAATCGGAAACAGGCTCCAGGCTCTGAGCCATCAGCCCAGAGCCTGACGCGGGGCTCGAACTCACGGACCGCGAGATCGTGACCTGGCTGAAGTCGGACGCTTAACCAACTGCGCCACCCAGGCGCCCCTAGGTATTTCCTTTTAATTAGAAAAATTTTGATTTGGGGGCACCTGGGCGTCTCGGTTGGTTGAGCGTCCAGCTCTTGATTTTGGCTCAGGTCGTGATCTTACCGTTCTGAGCTTGAGCCCCGTATCAGGCTCTGCACTGGGCATGGAGCCTGCCTAAGATTCTCTCTCTCCCACTCCCTCTGCCCCTTCCCCTGCTAGCTTGTGCTGCGTGCTCTCCCTCTCTCTCTCTCTCTCTTTCTCTCTCTCGAAGAAGAAGAAGAAGAAGAAGAAGAAGAAGAAGGGAAGAGAAAAGAAAAGAAAAAAGAAAAGAAAAATTTTGATTTTTTTGGTGAAATAGTGAAAACCTATACAAACCAATGGACAGCATATTAGCCTATAGCAATACTCATTATACTCTGATATTTTTTAATGTTGTTAATCAACAATTAGGACATACTGATAAAAAAAAAAGAGGTAAAGAATTTGTATGACTATAAATATTTTCTGTTGAAGTTAACCAGTGTATATACCATGCAAGTTAAAGGTATCCAAACTAGATAAATTAAATAGAAGTAATGCATGGTTTAAGGACTACACATATTTCAAGATATACAGTATGTTTCTCAAAGTACTGTAAATATGTTAATTTTACTGGATAAATATTGCTATATTGGGTCAAATATAATGAATATCCACAGTAGAATTGAAGCATTAGGGCCCTAACACTATTTCTGAGAATAGTTTTTTGAGTATTCTCCCAGGAGTAACATTTTTTTTGTAGTAATGATTCATAGTTACTGAGAGAAGCATGTTTTATCCTTCAGGTGTGCTACGACAGGGGAAAGGTTAAAAATATTCTTACTGGATTTTTTTTAAATTTTTTTTAACGTTTATTTATTTTTGAGACAGAGAGAGACAGAGCATGAATGGGGGAGGGGCAGAGAGAGAGGGAGACACAGAATCGGAAACAGGCTCCAGGCTCCGAGCCATCAGCCCAGAGCCCGACGCGGGGCTCGAACTCACGGACCGCGAGATCGTGACCTGGCTGAAGTCGGACGCTTAACCGACTGCGCCACCCAGGCGCCCCTGGATTTTTAAAAGATGTATTAT
Organism: Prionailurus bengalensis; assembly: GCF_016509475.1. NCBI lineage: Eukaryota > Metazoa > Chordata > Mammalia > Carnivora > Felidae > Prionailurus > Prionailurus bengalensis. The sequence goes on from NC_057348.1 coordinate 132,636,261, forward strand.
ACCTCTTCATATAAAATATTTATTATTCTTTTAAGTAGGTACACTGTATGAAATATATTATAATTTTTCTGAAATAACTAGGATTATCTAAAGAAAAGGTACAAAGATATCTCCTAATCATTAAAACACAAAAACAATTTTAATCTAGTATTACATTTAGTTCTGACTTACAAATGTGTGATAAAAGTAACTGTACATTTCCTAAAATCACCCATATTGTAGATATGAGCTATTAATTGTAATTTTTACAAAGCATTTGTGCATATACCATAATACTTAAGACTTAAAATTTTCCCAACAAGTGTCCCCTTAGGATGGACACTGGGTGTTATATGTAAGTGATGAATCACTGGGTTCTACTTCTGAAGTCAAGACTATATTATATGTTAACTAACTTGAGAATTAAATAAATAAATAAATAAATAAACAAACTAAAAAATATACATAGAAAATAATGGTACATGCTGTCAATAAATAACTAGCACATTCTTTACATGATCAATTAACTTGGTTTTAGATCAACCTTGAAAATTCCTAATTTCTTGATTGAATGACCAACAATTTATCAAATACTACCATATGTCTAGTCCTAAAAAATAAAAAAAAAGAGAGAGACTTAAAATTTTATCATTAGCTTCATGGTGTTAGTAAATATTGTATTTCTGAAAGCCTCAAACAAAATTACATTGTGCCACTGAGTTTCTCATAAAAAATGACATATAAAGATTTTAATTGTTAAAGTTAAACTGTTAAATAAGGACACACTGTTGTGATTCTAAAATCTAACGTCTATTGACTTAAATATATTTGGAACATCTCAGTTAAAGAGAACTTTATTCATAGTACTTTCTTAATCTTAAAAACAAACAAACAGGGCGCCTGGGTGGCGCAGTCGGTTAAGCGTCCGACTTCAGCCAGGTCACGATCTCGCGGTCCGTGAGTCCGAGCCCCGCGTCAGGCTCTGGGCTGATGGCTCAGAGCCTGGAGCCTGTTTCCGATTCTGTGTCTCCCTCTCTCTCTGCCCCTCCCCCGTTCATGCTCTGTCTCTCTCTGTCCCAAAAAAAATAAATAAACGTTGAAAAAAAAATTAAAAAAAAATAAAAACAAACAAACAAACAAACAAAACTAGGACGAGTGTATCGGATCTTTTACTTAGTCTTGAATAAGAAGAAAATGAAGACAATTTATATTCCTCTAAGGAATATATTATGTGACCACAATCTGGAAAGATACCCCCCCCCCATTATAATTTGACTCTTTGCTTTAGGATATGGGCAAAAATTAACATTTCTTCTGCCTTTCATGGTGCCTTGAGTGCTTATAAATTTCATAACCAAAGAACCAACACATTTCTTTAGGCAATGAATCAGTCTATTAATGTAGCTAGGCCTCTGTTTGTGTTTTGGTATATACTATTATTGAGAGTGGTCTGTAAAAGTGAGAGAGAAACTGGAGTGTAAAAATCAACTGCTACTTGGCATTTCCTTCTACTAGAGGTTTGGCAGGTTGAACATCACAGAAATAAGTTTCATTCATTTGATTGAATGAACATTTAATGAGCAATTATTATATGCAACGCACTGTGCTGGAAAGTGGCAGATGGTCTATACCTACAAAGAGGTAAAACTCTGGTAGAGCAATGGATATCTGCATAGATAGTGAGAGAGACCAAGTAAAAGAATGAAGACAGTTACCAGCCTGATTGTAAATTCAAAGAACTAAGGGTAGGCACACAGAGAATCAGAAAAGGCTTTGTGGGAGCTCTAGCTTTGAGTTAGGCTTCACATGAAGTAAATTTTTAGGGTGAACTTTATGAAATTATTTCTATTTGATGGATTTTGCTTACAAAAATACCAATCAAATTTCTCAACCTAATATTAAGCAGAGATGAGGTAAGAGAAGATAGGTGCAAAGGATTTAAGGATTACAAGCAAAGGTGACTATCATTCAGGGAACGGGCAATAATTCCTTTGCCTTGGTGTGGCAACAAGCCTAGAGGAGAATGCCTGTGGGATGGGATTGGACAGAGGGAGCCCTATCTTAGAGTTCATTAGCCTCCAAGCTGATGATAGGGTGGGGGCATTTTTAAAAATCACCAATTATTTGGAGTTTCTTAACAAGACCCTCATGGGTATATGTTACCTACTTTTAAAAAGGCTTACCTCTTTTCTTTTTTTGTTACTCATCTCTAGAAATAGTAGAGTTTTTGGACTTGAGAAAGTCACCACACTTTATGCACTTTTCCTTCGCTATTCAGTTTTAAAATACGTTTTTAAAGTTTTGTTTAAATTCAAATTAGTTAACATACAGTGTAATATTAGTCTCAGGTGTATAGTGATTCAGCACTTCCATACAATTCCCGGTACTGATCACAAGTGTCCTCCTTAATCCCCAACCCCTATTTCACCCTTCCCCCCACCCACTTGCCCTCTGGTAACCCTGTTTGTTCTCTGTAGTTAAGAGTCTTGGTTTCTTGGTTTGTCTTCCCCGCCCCCCCCCCCCCCCCGGTCATTTGGTTCTTAAATTCCACATACAAATTAAATCATATGGTATTTGTCTTTGACTGACTTACTTCACTTAGCATAATTCTCTCTAGTTCCATCCATGTCCTTGCAAATGGCAAGATTTCATTCTTTTTGATGGCTGAGTGATATTCCACTGTACGTATATACCACTTCTTCTTTATCCATTCACCAGTTGATGCATACTTGGGCTGTTTCCATAATTTGGCTATTGTTGATAATGCTGCTATAAACATTGGGGTGCATGTATCCTTTCAAATCTGTATTTTTGTGTCCTTTGGGTAAATACCTAGTAGTGCAATTGCTGAATCTTAGGATAGTTCTATTTTTAACTTTTTGAGGAACCTCCATACTATTTTTGAGAATGGCCACACCAGTTTGCTCTCCCACCAAGACAGCAAGAGGGTTCCCTTTTCTCCACATCTTCGCAAACACCTGTTTTTTTCTTGTGTTTTTAATTTTAGACATTCTGATAGGTGTGAGGGTGATATCTCATTGTAGTTTTGATTTGTATTTCCCTGATGATCAGTGATGTTGAGCATCTTTTCATGTGTCTCTTGGTTATCTGGATGTCTTCTTTGGAAAAATGTCTATTCATGTCTTCTGCCCATTTTTAAATTGGGTTATTCATTTTTTGGGTGTTGAGGGTTTGTAAGTTCTTTATATATTTTGGATACTAACCTTTTATCAGATATGTTATTTGCAAATATCTTCTCCCATTCCAAAGATTGCCTTTTAGTTTTGTTGATTGTTTCCTTCACTGTGAAGCAGTTTTTTTTATTTAGTCTTTAAAATAACATAAGAAGGGGTGTCTGGTTGGCTTAGTCTGTTAAGCATGCAACTTTGGCTCTGGTTATGATCTCACGGTTCATGAATTCGAGCCCCATGTCAGGCTCTGCATTGACAGCTCAGAGCCTGGAGCCTGCTTCACGTTCTTTGTCTTTCTCTTTTTGTCCTTCTCCCACTTGTGCTCTCTTTATCTCTAAATAAATAAACAAACAAGCAAACATTAAAAAATATATAAAGTGACATAAGAACACAAAGTAAGGATTAAAAATATATAAAATATCTAAATATCGAGTGTCAATAGCCTTTATGAGTTTTTGTGATCATTTCTGCTACTGACTGCTCTCTCAATCACAAAGAAGACTATAGAGATTCATTTTCAATATCTTCTCATCTTCCAGTTTCTAATATCTCTCACTTTCTGGGATCTACTTCTCTTCCTTGAGCAATTAAAACAGAAAATATAAAGATTCATCAAAATTGTATATGAGTTATGGAAAGTCATCTCCTCTTTTAACTTCTAGAATCTTCTTTTAAACTTGAGATAGAGCATGCACACATGCTGGGGAGGGGCAGAGAGAGATTGGGGAGAGAGAATTCCAAACAGGCTCCACACTGACAGGGCAGAACCCGATGTAGGGCTCGAACTCACGAACCATGAGATCATGACCTGAGCCAAAGTCAGATACTTAACTGATTGAGCCACCCAGGTGCCCCAACCACTTAGAATTTTGGACATAGATGTAGGTCCTTCTAGCTCCGTGGTAGAGCATATGAGGGAACTATTTCACATACATATAAATTTAGGATCAATGGATGCAAAACCGTTTTACTCCGTGGCCTATAGCCTAAAATTTTCAGTGCTCTCCACTGTTCCTAATCCCTCCACCTTAGTCCTAACCATCCCATTACCTGTTACACTGTTTTAGTGGTCTCCTAACTGGGAATCCTCCCTCCAGTGTCCTACACTCAGTGTAAGCTTTGCAAGTTAATCCTCCAAAACTCTTCTATCTTTTCGCTGCCGGGCTCAGAAACCATCAATAGCCCTTCAGCTGGCAGAGAATAAATTTTAAACTCCATAAAATGCAACTCAAGGGCCCTTCACCATCTGACCTTGCTCTGCTTTCTAACATATTTCTTTATTACTAACCCTCCTTTCTCCATGGCCTCTGCACACTCTCAGGTTTCCCACAACACATTTAAGATTATCCATTTTCCCCATTTCCACTCAGAAGGTCCTTTCCCTCGTTTCTGCATTATGAACATTTTCACATATTTCAAAGCCTGCCTGAAGTGACACCTCCCTCTTTCATAAAGTACTCACTGATTGCATTGCCAGAATTTACCTCCCCTCTTTCCTAACACTTTGTCAACTGTGGTACTGATCACATTCTGCCTGGTATCAGAGTTACTTTTGTATACATCGTACCTCCTATTACATTGGAAACTATGAAAACAGGAACTATTGTTCATATCAGCCCCTAGCCCAGTGGTTTGCACATAATGTCTGTTGAATTCTTTTCACTTTTAACAAGAAGTAACTTTTATCCATCTAGAAGCACTTCCTTTTCATTTACTGACTTTATACTTCTCTGTCAGAGAGTAATAGCAGACTTTACGTCTCTGTCACTAAATACTTGCTCTCCCTTTATCCAGAGAAATTCCAAGTAGCATTCTAGTTCTCCCAAATGCAAGTTATATTAAATTAGGAGGTGGGTTTATCTTCTTTAAACTGGAAATATAAACCACTGCATTTCTGTAGAAAATCAGAGGCAGTGGACTACACAGAATAGCTGAATTTGAAATCTTCTATTTGGGGGCACCTGGGTGACTGGCGTCTGACTGGCTCAGGTCATGATCTTGTAGTTCGTGGGTTTGAGTCCTGAGTCCGACTCTGCTGACAGCTCAGAGCCTGCAGCCTGCTTTGGATTCTGTGCCTCCCTCTCTCTCTGCCCCTCCCCCACTGACACTCTGTCTCTCTCTCTCAAAAATAAATAAACATTTAAAAAATCTATTTGGGGCGCCTGGGTGGCTTAGTCGAGCCCAATGTTGGGCTTGGCACTGACAGCACTGACAGAGCAGAGCCTGCTGGGTATTATCTCCCTCCCTCTCTCTCTTCCCTTCCCCCACTCATTCTCTCTCAAAAAATAAAAATAAAAACACTTTTTAAGAAAAATCTATTTCATGGAAAGAAAAGTTTTTAAACCATAAGCAATGAATTTGTGGATTCTTGCTTGAAAGAATATCCACTATTTACCAAATGGATCATTTGCTTTAAAATCAAAGATGAACTTGTTTCCAAATCCACCTAAAGAAATATGCCGTATTTATCAGGTTAAGAACGACTACAGTGACTATCAAACATGATTACCTTCTTTCTGTGTCCTCCTGTGCCAAAGGTTTGTACTCTTACGTCTGTAGTAATACAGATGCCTGGCTTGTGTTAGGTGCCCAATAACTAAATAAGTGGCTGGCAAAATCATCCAATCCAGACTTCATAGACTCCTGCCTTAAAATATGTTAAAAATGTGTCTCTTTATTATCCCTATTCAAGTTTTCAGACAGTAAAAAAATCAGTGACTCCACCGGTTTTATTTTTTCTTTCATTATGTCCATAAGTTAAAAAAAAAAAGCTAATATTTTGATGTTTCAAATGCATATCATCTATTTTGTTCCTGGAAACAACTGATTTTATTTGTTTGAAGTAGCTTCTACTTTACTTATTATTAAAGACTCTGTTAAGGACTGCAGTCCTTAACATCCCTGAAGGAAGCAGCACATAAATTTCAAATCAGTGAAAGGAAAACATGGCATGATGAATATCGAAACCATCCTCAAACCCAGAAAGAACTATCATCAGGATAGTCAAGGATTTCTCTCTTTTGTCCATTTGAACTTTCTCTTACTTTATTGTCTTAAAAGAATGCCATTAAGAGTATACATACATTGCAGGTCTTCTTAGAGGCAAATCATCTTTCCCAGCTGTGAACTCCTCCTGTCTCAATCGCTCCTTCTCTTAGTACACTTATGGAGGGCAATCTTGTAGTTATCTGGGTACATATTTCTTCCATATTAGACTGCAAATTCTTTGATCGCTATTTCAAGCCCCCACAGTGCCTTATATATGGAAAGTACTCCATACACTTTTGTTAAATTAATTATTGGCACTAAAAGATAATAGTGACATGTTATTGGCTCTTACTGTCAGAGTGAGATTGATGTTCTTTACATCATTACAGACACAGGGGACGTGGCTCAAAACACAGCACAAAGGAATTTTTGGTAGAAAAAAAAATTCCCCAACAAGTGTATGTTTATTGCTATATCTCTGAAAATGTCCACTTTTGAGTCAACTTTGAGTTAACCTATGTAAGGTTTCTTCAGCTAAACATACACTATCAGACTCCATAAGCCCTAATGTGCACAGCAAATGTGAGGCAAGCCTGGACCATTCAATGCACACATGTTAATGATTTTAATGGCAAGCTAATGATGAGCCCTGGGATGGATGATGGAGGAGAGTAAGTGTAGGAGGTCGGTGTACAGGGCTTTTCAATGATGGCCCTTCTACTCTGAAATTTGCTTTCCTCCGTTGATCTAAAAATGATCCAAGATATGACCTAGGCTTCTGGTTTAGTGTTTCTGTGTTCAGGAAATTATTAGTAAATAATTCTTTGGAATAATTATATTAATATGTCATGTTATTTTGTTCCATTGACTTTATTACCTCAAATGTACTTTTAAGGAAGTGCAGCTGTTACTAGGATTACTTTAATCACCCTAATGCCTGGCATCTGATATGTGGGAGACATATATCATTCTTTTATGACTTTTCTGATATAGTAATAAAAATCTCACATTGGGAGAAGGGCTAAAATATTTTTAGAGCTAATTAAACTCATACAGTGTTTAAAATTAGATCATGTATTTATACATATCTTCTCCCAAATGTATTTAAGGTTGTAATTATATCATGACTGTATCTAACATTCATTGATCACTTATGACCCAGGCACTGTTCTAAGTGGTTCACATATATAAAAAAAATCACTTAATCCTCCTAACAACTGTATAAAGTGGGTACTTTATTACTCCTCCTTTATGAGTAAAGAAAAGGACATATAGAGTAACTTCCCAGTCACACAGCTAGGACGTAAGGAAGCCAGGATTCAAACCCAAACATTTTATCCTTAAAGCCCACTATATCATTAACCACTTAACCACTGCTACATGACCAAAGGTTATAAATGAGGTGCCTAAATTACTCAGTGTTACTTTATACTATACTTATAAGTTAATCAAAATACCAAGTACATATAATTTACTATTTTAAATTACACCCTAGTAATTAGAACCTATAAAATATTTTCACTGGAGAAGAGGATACAGAAGGCAGAATTGGTGAGCACTGAACAGAGAGGGTGTTTCTTTAAAAGCATTCCTTTATTTTATTTGAATTGTCAGAAATGTTTCTACGGTGGAGGGGAGTATTTTCGCAAGAAAAATTAATGATCTTACAGTGGTGTTAACACAGGGTACCTTAAAAAATGAACACTACAGGGGGCACCTAGGGTATCTCATTCGGTTAAGCACCCCACTCTTGATTTCAGCTCAGGTCATAATCTCACAGTCATGGGATCAAGGCCCACGTCAGGCTCCCCTCTCTCAAAATAAATGAACAAACAGTAAACAAACAAACAAAAAAAAGAAACAGTGTAGAAATATCCACATTTTTTCCTAAAAAGAAAATATCTGCAATGGAGACAAAAAGGGAAAGATGTTGCTAATGGCCACAGAAGAGATTAATGCCTTATTTGTCCTACAACCCACCAAAGGCATGTGGTTTCCTTGTGTTCAATTTCCCTTCAGGTGTCATATGAAGCATGGAAGCATGGAGATCCAAAAATGTGAAATATAATATGAATGGGGATAATCATGGTGGAATTTTATTTTTATTGAAAAAGATTCCCCCCACCTACAGGCATAGGTCCTATAACTTTCAAACAATCTTATTCTCTGAGATGCTTAATCTCTCTTGTTACTTTTTTATTTCTTTCTTAGATATTGTGCTGGTAGCAATAAATATTTTAAAAATTGAGTATTAATAATTATTAGCTTTGGTTTTAGTTTATTTTTAGTAAGTTAGCAGTCTAATACTGTAGCCTTAAGGGAAAATTTTATTTACATCTTTCCCAGGTCTCATACCTTGTTTGTGAACTACTTCTGGATGGTAAGGATTCTAAGTATACTTAGTTCCAGAGAGAAACTTTCCCTCTCTCTCTCTTTAAAGTAGGCTTCATGCCCCACATGGGGCTTGAACTCATGACCCTGAGATCAAGAGTTGCATGCTCTACAAACTGAGCCAGCCAGGCACCCTGAATTTTTTTTTAGAATTAGTGCAAATGAAGGGCACCTGGGTGGCTCAGTCAGTTAAGTGTCCAACTTCAGCTCAGGTCATGATCTTGTGGTTCATGAGTTCAAGCCCTATGTCAGGCACTCTGCTGTGAGTTCAGAGCCTGCTTCAGATCCTCTGTCTCCCTCTTTCTCTCCCCTCCCCTACTTGCTCTCTCTCTCTCTCTCTCTCAATAATAAACATTAAGAAAATCTCTAGAATTAGTGCAAATGAAACTCTGAGTGACTTGATGGCACATCATTTATCCAATCAACACATATTTACTAGGTGCTTGCTATATCCATTGCTCTCCTGATCTGTGAAGTTCATAGCCTAGTTGGCAAGACTTGGTACCACCACCACTAGAAAGAATTAAGTTCAGTGCACTTGATGAAGGCAACATGGGATAGCAGGAATAACAAGATTCCAAGAAACATTGCAGAGGCCAGCATGTATACTAGTCCTGGCTTTACCTGTACCTGTAACACTTGGAAAGTGACTCCCACTCTGTGCAATAGGAGCGTTGAATAA